>NC_084848.1:36041067-36073567 GCF_033115175.1 Lepus europaeus | reverse complement strand
GCCACACGAGGGGTTTCAGTTTTTCTCAAGGTCACCATATGGAAAGATAGCATGAACTCTGAAATGTAACATTCACCATTCGCGCAGGGCCCCCCGGGCCTTCTTTGCTTTGGGCCAGTCTGAAGAAGTTGTCACCACTCTGAGAGCCAGTGTTGTCATCTTAGCAGAAATGCCCTCACAAAGGTCTCAAAACGCAGGGCAGGTGTTGGCCTAGAGGTGGAGACGCCAGCTGGGAACCTGCCTCCCATAGGGCAGTGCCGGGTTTGAGTTCCAGTTCCAGCCCTTGAGGTCAGGGGCTGCAGATTCTGGGAGGCAGTGGTTTTGGCTCCAGGAATCGGGCCCCTGCCACCCCCATGAGTTTTGGGCTCCTTGATTGAACTCTGGCCCAACCCCAGCTGTTGCAGGCATTTAGAAGTGAGCCAGTCACTAAGCTAATCCTCCGCCTTGCGGCACTGGCACACCGGGTTCTAGTCCCGGTCAGGGCACTGATCCTGTCCCGGTTGCCCCTCTTCCAGGCCAGCTCTCTGCTGTGGCCAGGGAGTGCAGTGGAGGATGGCCCAAGTGCTTGGGCCCTGCACCCCATGGGAGACCAGGAGAAGCACCTGGCTTCTGCCATCGGATCAGCACGGTGCGCCAGCTGCAGTGCACCAGCTGCGGCGGCCATTGGAGGGTGAACCAACGGCAAAAGGAAGACCTTTCTCTCTGTCTCTCTCTCTCACTGTCCACTCTGCCTGTCAAAAACAAACAAACAACAAAAAAAACCAAAACAAAACAAACAAACAAACAAAAAAACAGAAGTGAGCCAGCAGATGGGAGCTCACTCTTTCTCTCTCTGTGTCTCTAGAATAAATACATAAACTTAAAACACCCTCAAAGGGCTGGCGCTGTGGCGTAGCAGGTGAGGTCGCCACCTGCAGTGCCGGCATCCCATATGGGCACTGGTTCTGGTTCTAGCTGCTCCACTTCCGATCCAGCTCTCTGCTGTGGCCTGGGAAAGCAGTAGAAGATGGCCCAGGTCCTTGGGCCCCTGCGCCCAGGTGAGAGACTCGGAAGAAGCTCCTGGCTCCTGCCTTCAGATCAGCGCAGTTCTGGCTGTTGTGGCTATCTGGGGAGTGAACCAGCAGATGGAAGACCTCTCTCTCTGTCTCTACCTCTCTCTAATTCTGTCTTTCAAATAAATGAAATAAATCTTTAAATAAAAAAAGCCCAAAACTCAAAAATAGTAGACTTGGAAAAAATTACTGTATTTAAGGGGTCACACCTGCAAAAGGAGAAGCAGGTACCCTGCTGGAGCCCAAGGCAGAGGAAGAGTTGGGCTGAGATATCTAAGTGCCAGTGCCTTTCCCCAGCCCTGTGGTCAGGGAGGGCATCTCTGTTGTCTCCTGGGGCATGAGTTCTGCCTGGGATACCATTTCCCACATGACCCCTTGGCAATCATTTCTTCCGTTGTATTCTCAGAACTGGGGCACAGCGATCAACTGTAAATTAGTTCAATCCTTTCTTCTAGCTGTTAGCGTCCACTCTTGGGACTTGGTGTTTCACAACATTGTATGTGGATTATAGAAGAACCCTATAATCAGTTTTGTCCTTATCATGTTTATTGTTGTTGGGTATAGATGGCTTCAGACGCTCTGGCTCTGCTCTCATCAAGAGTTGGGGGTTTATTTGCTCTTGTTTGGATCCGGACTGACGGCTGACCATGACCATGACAAACAAAATGCATTGGAAGTAACATTGTGTAACTTCCAGGGCTGGGTCTTAAGACATCTGCAGCTTCCCATTTTTCATGCCTGCAAACAGTTGCCGTGTAAGAAGCCTGGCCACCCTGAGTGTTCCATGTGACAGGGAGCCCAATGTATCAAGCATCATGGCAAAAAAAGCCTGAGGCGAACCTTCGAGAAGTCAGCGACTGTGTACGTAGCTTGTGCGATTTGATAAAACAATGAGAGAAATGTTCTGCAGGTGGCGGCAGTGATGGGATGGAGGAAGGCTGTCGGGAGGAAGGAAGGGCGGTTAGGCTGCCATGATGTGACATAGAGGGATGCACCTGCTGAGCATTGCCCTCCTGCGCACGCACCTGCGGCAGGCAGCCTGCCAACCACAGGCCCTCCATTAATAACTGCTGGAGTCTGGGCTCCTGCCGAGGCTTCAGAGTCAGACCTGTGGTTACTGAGTGAGTGGCCTTGGCAGACCTTACCTTTAAGTAGTATTTATTAAGTACTCTCTTGCTTTAAGGTCCGGAACTAGGAGTCTCACTCCTTTTGTTATTCGCGGTTGTGTTTTTCTGCAAGGGCAAGGCTCCCTTCCTGCAACGGCCCAGGACCCTCATTGCGCTGTAGCCACTGGACTTGGGGCAGAGTGTTGAGTCAACCACACAGCACCAAGATTGTTTGTTTGTTTATTTTTAAGATTTATTTATTTGAAAGGCAGAGAGGCAGAGGCAGAGAGAGAGAGAGACAGGTCTTCCATCCGATGGTTCACTCCCCAGACGGCGGCAATGGCCGGAGCTGAGCCAATCCGAAGCCAGGAGCCAGAAGCTTCCCCCAGGTCTCCCACGCAGGTGCAGGGGCCCAAGGGCTTGGGCCATCTTCCACTGCTTTCCCAGGCCATAGCAGAGAGCTGGATGGGAAGTGGAGCAGATGGGACTTGAACCTGCACCCGTATGGGATGCCAACACTGCAGCCAGAGGCTTAGCCTACAACACCATAGCACTGGTCTCCATAATATGCATTTTCTATAAATGTTTGGAAGACCCTTAATGAGATGTGGTGGCATAATCTTCTACTTTTACTTTCTAAGTATATTAAAACTTTTTTTAATTTTAATTTTTTTTGACAGGCAGAGTTAGACAGTGAGAGAGAGAGAGACAGACAGACAGAGAGAAAGGTCTTCCTTTTTCCGTTGGTTCACCCCGCCAAGTGGCCGCTACTGCTGGCCGCAACTGATCCGAAGCCAGGAACCAGGTGCTTCCTCCTGGCCTCCCATGTGGGTGCAGGGGCCCAAGTACTTGGGCCATCCTCCACAGCCTTCCCTGGCCACAGCAAAGAGCTGGACCGGAAGAGGAGCAACCGGGACAGAATCTGGCGCCCCAACCCGGACTAGAACCTGGGGTTCCGGTGCTGCAGGCAGAGGATTAGCCTAGTGAGCTGCGGTGCCGGCCCAGTACATTAAAACTTTTGAACCAAATTCAAACACGGACACATCTGAGCCTCATCAAAACTTCATGAAGCAGGCAGTCTCTACTATTATTACATCCATCTTGCAGAAGTGTTAACTGATGGGACTGGCGCTGTATGGTAGCAGGTAGGGCCACTGCCTGTGGTGCCAGCATCCCATATGGTGCCAGTTCTAGTCCCGGCTGCTCCTCTTCCAATCCAGCTCTCTGTTATGGCCTGAGAAAGCAGTGGAAGATGACCCAAGTGCTTGGGCTCCTGCACCCATGTGGAGACCAGGAAGAGACTCCTGGCTCCTAGCTTTGGATCTGTCCAGCTCCAGCCATTGAGGCCATCTGGGGGGTGAACCAGTGGATGGAAGACCTCTCTCTGCCTCTGCCTCTCTGTAACTATGCCTTTCAAATAAATAAATAAATCTTAAAAAAAAAAGAAGTGCTAACTGAGGCTTAAGCTGTTAGGTACCTGGGGCCAGCATTGTGGTACCTCGGGTTAAACTGCCATGGATTCACGTCCTGGCTGCTCAACTTCCAAATCCAGCTTCCTGCTAATGTGCCTGGGGAGGCAGCAGAAGCCCAAGTACTTGGGGCCCTGCACCCATGTGGGAGACCCAGGAGGAGCTTTAGGCTCCTGGCTTCGGCCTGACCCAGCCCTGGCTGTTGCAGCCATCTGGGGGAGTGAACCAGTGGATGGAAGACTTCTTTCTCTCTCTGGTCTCCTCCTCCTTTTTCTTCTTCCTCTCTCTCTTTCTCTGTCACTCAGCCTTTCAAATAAATAAATACATCTTTAAAACAATTTATAAAGTAGAGAGGTGAAGTGTGCACAGGCAGAGCGTGGGGGAGCAGCAGGGTCAGGATGCGTGTCCAGGCTCTTCCCACTACAGGGAGAAGCTATTGAAGATCAGATTTGTGTGGGTGGAGAAGCGGTGGGTGGGGCTTTGAGGACTAAATGCCTCGATGACAGTCACCATGGCCATCCTTGGTGGGTCCCAGGATCCTTCGTGGGTACCCAAATCTGAGGGTGCTCAAGTCCCTTTGTAAAACAGCGCAGTAGTTTTTAGATCACTTATAATACCCAGTACCACGTAAATGCTATATAAGTAGTTGTGACACTGTATCGCTCAGGGAATAATGACAAGAGCAAGTTCAGTACAGGCGCAATTTTTTTTCCCAACTATTTCCCATCTGTGATTGTTTGTAACTGTGGATGTGGAGCCCTGGATAAGGAGAGCCAACTGTCCTTTTGCCTCTCCCACAGTCGCCTAACACAGCACCAACGGCACAATAACAACACTGATCTTGACCTTTGCCATGTGCCTGTCACCAGCCAAATCAGCACGTTGCTGGGATTTCCCATCTCCTGCTTTTTTCCAATATTTACATGAAGAACATACGGCTAACACCCCGATGTAACTAATAAGATGTAGTAACTGAAACTCAGAAAAGTGAATCCGCTTGCCCTAACTGACACTTTAAGTAAGGTGCAGGGAGGGGACTTGAGTCCCGATCTGACCCCAAGGAACTCCCTTTGGTCTCCTAACTACCAGGCTGTAGCTACGGAGCACGGGTGGCACTGCTCTCTTGATTTCTTTGCTGCAGAGTTCATGGTTCATGTGTGGAAACAGAACTGATTTTTATGTGTTGATTTTGTATCTGCCGCTTTATTCACTTATTGTGCCTGTGTTTTTGGTGGAATCTGTAGTTTGCTATGTATAAGATCAGGCCTTCGGCAAACAGTGACAATTTCATTTCTTCCTCTCCTGACTGGACACCTGTCATTTATTTCTCTTTCCTAACTGCTCTGTTATCGACTTCCAATACTAAATTGACGGGAAGTAACGAGCGTGGGCATTCGTACCACTGAGCACAGGTTACCTGTGGGTTTATCCTACCTGGTCTTACTCTGTGGAGGAACATTCCTTCTGTATCTAATTTGTTAAGAGATTTTATGAAATGATATTGAATTTTGTCACGGGCCTTTTCTGCATCTGATGAAAGCATCATTTGATTCTTGTCTTTTATTGTGTTAGTGCAGTTCATGATGTTTACTGATTGGCGTGTGTTGAACCATCCTTGCATCCCAGGGATGAATCGCGTTTGGTCATCATGGATGATCCTTTGCTGAATTCAGTTTGCAAATACTTTGTTAAGGATTTTGAATGTATGCGCACCAAGGATACTGGCCTGTATTTTTCCAATACAGTGATGCCCTTGTCTGGCTTTGGCTATTAGAACGATGCCTGGCCTCGTGAAAAGACACTGGAGGTACAGACAGTCCCTTCTCTTTGATATTTTGCAAGATTTTGTGAACAACTCCCTTGCACATGAATAGATTGATGCTGGCTGAAACTCCTGGTTGGACTTTTGGCATTTTAGATGGGGTTGGGGGTATATGATTCTAGATTCTTCTTTTTCTTTCTTTCTAGCTTTCATTTTCATTTTATTTGTAAGGCAGAGAGACAGACAGAGGTCTTCATTCCACTGGTTCACTCCCCAAATATCTGCAACAGCCAGGGCTGGGCCAGGCCAAAGCAGGAGCGTGGAACTCCACCTCGGACTCCCATGTGAGTGGCAAGGGATCAAGTACTTGAGCCATCTCCTGCTGCCTCCCAGGGTGTGTGCATTAGCAACCAGCTGGGCTGGACGTGGAGAAGCCAGTACACAAAGCAGGGACCCTGGTATGAGATGTGGCATCCCAAGTGGCAATGTGAGCGGATTTTTCTTTTGACTCAGGAGCCCAATGTTCCCTAAATTTCCATAAAGGAACCAGGTGTCCCTTCTTCCCTTGCTGGCTCTGTGTAGCTGGCCTGGGTAGCAGCACTGCCCACAGGACTCTTGCAATCCCCCAGCTTCCAATTTCCTGGCTCCTGCTGGGGCTTGGGAGCCCAGGGTGGCACTACAAGGGAGGGGGCCAGCAGGTGCAAAGGTCTGCATCCCCAAACCCTCAGGAGCCTTCTTTCTGAGGCTCCCGCTTCACCCTGGAGGAAAATAAATGCAGCTCATTATCTATCGATTTTATCAAGCAGGCTGCCCTTGGTGTGGAAATCACCGCAGGGCACAGAGCACACACTTTGAAAACAATTAAAAGATATAAAACGGAGGATTGGCAATGACAGTTTTGAGACCTCAGCAATAAAATTCCAGCCTGAGGCTCACCCCAGGACTCTGTGGACAGATGGCAGGGAGCGGTCTCCTGCAAGTGGCCCCCTCACCTCTGACAGGTTCCCAGTCTCTAGCCTTTGTGACTTGGCTCCAAGCCGGCACCAGCTTGTTCATCTTCCTGTGCCTGCACCTGCAGTTGGTGGCTTGCAGGGGGCACAGAGAGCCTGGCCTACTCTAGGTGTCCCCCCTGGGGGGACCTGCTCAGAAGCCAGGGTGTCACTCACTGCTGGTAGCTGGTGACTAAATAACACTGATTATCACAGCATAATAATGAGAGCTGGTCCTGCTAGATGCTTCTGCTCCATCAGGGAGAGAGGCTGGCTCTTGGCTCCCATTTCCCCAGCCTCCAGATGCGAGGCATTCAAACTGGGGAGGCAGGGGAAGGGGGGGAGGAAAGGTCAAAGCATTGCCCAGATTGGAAGAGAACCTGGCAAGAGAAAGCACCATGTTGAAGTCATTTCAGCATGAATAAAGGTGGAGATGAAACTGGGGATCCAGCCACTGAGAACAGAGATGCTGTGAATGACACAGCCGGGTTTGCTCAAACAACGGACCAGGAACCAAGGTCTGAGAGAAGCAAGTTATTGTTCAGTCCCTGTGTGACCCCGTGCAAGTCACACTGCTTCTCTGGACCTTAGTTTTCCTCACTGGCGAGATGAAGGGGCTGGGCTAGAGCCTCCCCACCTAGTTCTCCATGAAGAGTCTGTAGTCCTCAGAACCCCAGTGCTCACTGGCAAACGCGACAAGGCTCCAGAAAGTTCGTGCAACTTGGAATTAAAAAGAAGTTTTATTATTTTAGAGCAAAATATGTCAAGGAGCAGGCTTTGGGCCTGGTAGTTAGGGCTCCAGTCAGGACGCCCACCTTCCACATCAGGGGGCCTGGGTTGGATGCTCAGCTTCCTACAAAGGCAGACCAGACCCCAGGTTGTTGGGTTCCTGTCACCCTCATGAGATCTGGATTGAATTCTCCATCCCTGGCTCTGGCCCAGTCCTAGCCCAACCCCAGCTGTTGTGGGCATCATCTGTCTTTGTCTGTCTCTGGCCCTTTCTGTCTCTCAAATTTAAAAAAGTTGAAAGTCATGCATGGATTCTTCATAATTTTTGAGGACCCCCTGTATGCATGGATTTCAGATTTTTTTGCATCAAAAATATACCTTCCTTCCTTTCTTTTTTCATTCCTTCCTTCCTTAGATGGATTTATAGAGAGGCAGAAGCAGAGAGAGAGAGAGAGAGAGAGAGAGAGAGAGAGAGAGAGAGAGATCGTCCATTTGCTGGTTCACTCCCCAACTGGCCACAACGGCCGGAGCTGCGCTGATCCAAAGCCAGGAGCCAGAAGCTTCTTCCAGGTCTCCCATTTGGGTGCAGGGGCCCAAGGACTTGGGCCATCTTCTACTGCTTTCCCAGGCCACAGCAGAGAGCTGGATCAGAAGTGGACAGCTGGGACTCGAACCGGCGCCCATATGGGATTCTGGCGCTTCAGGCTGGGGCTTTAACCCACTGCACCACAGTGCTGGTCCATCCCCACATGTGAACTTTCAATTCCATATTCTATGAATCTTTGAAGATGCCTCGTGTTTATTGTGCACCTTCCATCTGCCGGCCACCTATAGGGCCTCTTAAGAAAAGAAACAGTCCAGGGTTGTCACAGTGTCACAGGTGTCTCTCTCGTGGCTGCAGCCACGGACGGAGAAGAGGCAGCCTCTTGATGTGGGTGAGGGGGTGTTCATGTTCTTGCTCCAGGTTCTCGTCCTGCACAAAGACAAACATGTTACGTGCTGACACAAAGAAGGTGCACAAAGTGATAACATTTATCTCAAAGGTGAGAAAGTGCACACACTCAGACACACACACAGAGAAATACCCATCAGGAGTGGGCAGTGGGCTGGAAGGTTTGCCAGAAAGGAGAGAGGTGGGGAAGGGGAGACAGAGAGCTCCTGGCAGAGCCCCTCCAGCTGTGGGCTCCTTCATGGGGGTCAGGGTGGTGCCTCTCCAGGCATGAAGCCACCTGGCAATCCTGTGGCATCTCCACAAGTTCCACGTGGAGCTCAACATCCATAATCTCATAGCATCCCCGCGTAGGCCCCGGATGAAGCAGATGCATCTTGGGGTAGGGGGCATTTTGACTGACAAGTAGAACAGAATTGCATGGGCACTTTCGGCTCAACAAACCTAAACTGACTCCCTGCCTATTTATCCCATATCACGTTGACCCACTTAGGCATTTATCCATCACCCCCACCCCCACCCGGCCCCGTGGTTGGGTGCCTTTTGGGTGCTGGCCCATTCGATTCATCCCTGTGCAGCCACTCTCTGGGACTCCTTGACGAGCAGCTCCTCTCTCTGGACAGCGATGGGGTTTCCTCCCCACCCCCACATCGCCCGACTGTCTCATCCTGCTGCGTGTCCCTCTGGCTGCATTCAATTCCGGTTGATTCTGCTCCGCAGGCGGTCTGTCGGTCTGTCGGTCTGTTGCAGGAGGCCATCCCTCTCTCTTTTCTCTCTGGTCTCTTGGCTGAGCAAACCTGTGCAGGCAGCAGGGCGGCCACGGACATCTCTCCGGTCTCCTTTTCCCTCGCCTGACAGGAAACCGCAGAAAGACCCCCATTCTCAACCCAGCAGCTATTTGCCGGACGGACGCTCACCACGTGCGGCCCTCCAGAGGCTTCTGTTGCTGGGGGTGGGCTCACATCGGGGTGGTGCCACAGCCCACAGAGCCCCGCCCGCCGTGGGCACGCAGGCAGTGTCTCCAGGACCCGGCCGAAACGCGCGGCGGCAGAGGCTGGCGTGCACCGAGCGCTTGGGCACATCGCATTTCCACCTTGGAACAAGCCCAGGAGGTGGAGATTAGAGTCCCCATCTCACACATCAGCAAACTGGGACTCCGAATAACGAGCTGGCCGCGGTTGGCAGGGGCATCTAGCGGAGCCATCTGCTCGGCTCCATGGTGTGTGCGTTCTGTGCTCCAGCCCGCTCGTGGCCGCTGCTCCGAAGCCCCACCAAGGGCGGGGTCTGGGCGTTCTGCGCTAGGTTGCTTTCCAGAGCCATTTCCCCTAGGGCTCAGCTAAAAATAAATGAAAATAATAAAATATAATAAATGAAAAGATAAATAATAAAATACAAAATATGAGCCATTCAAAGGTTTGCAGGCAATGGAATTAAAAGATACATTTATCTTGGCACCAAAATATATTGAAACCCATACATTATTTTTTCATAGTGCACATTTTCCATGAAGTTTCTTTTTCTTTTTAAAAATGTTTTTAATAGTCTTTCCTTATTTTATTTTTATTTCTTTAAAAGAGAGTTACAGAGAGAGGTAGAGAGAGACAGAGAGAGAGAGAGAGAGAGAGAGAGAAAGAACTTCCATCCACTGGTTCACTCCCTGAATGGCCGAAATGGCTGGTGCTGAGCCAATCCAAAACCAGGAGCCAGGAGCTTCTTCTTCTTCTCCCACATGGATGTAGGGACCCAAGCACTTGGGTCAGCTCCTACTGCTTTCCCAGGTGAATTAGCAGGGAGTTAGATTGGAAGTGGAGCAGCCAGGACTCAAACTGGCGCCCCTATGGGATGCTGGCCTGCAGCCAGGGCTTTAACCGGCTGTACCACAGCACTGGCCCCTTTCTTTCTTTCTTTTTTTTTTTTTAAAGAAAAATGTATTTGAAAGGCAAAGGGACAGAGGGAGAGAAGGGGAGAGAGAGAGAGAGAGAGATCAATCTTCCATCCACTGATTCACACCTGAATGGCCACAATGGCTAGTAACTGGACCAGACTGAAGCCTGGATCCAGGATCTCCAGCTGGGTCTCCCACTCGCATACAAGGGACCAAGCCCTTGGGCCATCTTCCACTGCCTCATCAGGAACGCCAGCAGGAAGCTGGCCTGGGGCAGAGTGGTCAGGACTCAAAGCCAGCACTCTGATGTGCCTGGTAGGCCACAATACTTGCCTTCTTCCATGGGCTTTTGGAAGACCATTTGGATACATGGATTTGAACATTTTTTAGCACCAAAATAAACTTATTTTTTTAAAGTATATATTAAGTTTTTTGTTTGAGGCAGAGGGACTGAGAGAGACACACACACGGGTGAGGGAAAGAGAGAGACAGAGAGGGAGCGAGAGAGAGAGAGAGAGAGAGAGAGCGAGAGAGCACTCCCTTCTGCTTTGCTCCCATTTACCCGCAACAACTAAGATCCAATTACTTGAGCCACAACTGCTGCCTCTCATTAGCAGGGAGCTGGAGTCAGGAGCCGGACCTCGTATAACCCAGGTCCTCCGACATGGGCCGCAGGGGTCTCTGAGACAGGATAGAAGCAGGAGTCACACAATGCAGCCCCTCCCAAGCTGACACTTATGCATCTCCCACCCCCACACACATGCACCTTGTGGTCATTTCACTCAGCTTCTAGCCAGTCGGGAGCGAGCAGCATCCACACCCTCACTACAAAGGACCCTCTACTGCGTGTGCGCATGCCCAGAGCATCCCAGAGTTTCTGATTTGCAAGCTTCCCAGGGTGGTGGCCGGAACATGAGCAAAAACACCGCCATTTGGAGCTTGTGGTCTGCGTGAGGACATGGAACCAGGTGGAAATTGAGGTGCTGTGTGCCAAGGGGCAGGTGCAGATCAATGGTGGGTGCCATCACCTGATAAAAGTTCCCCTCACTGAGCCAGTCGGTGGGCGGTCTTCTCGTCATGCTCTCTCCCTTGTGCTTAAGGACAAGCCCCCAGTGAACCCTGTGTGGGTTGCACTTTGACCTCATGTTCATTTCCATTATGGGGAGTGAAAGAATGGGGGTTGGGATCAGGCTCACCGCTAGGCTAAACACCTGCCCCTAAACTTACCTCTTAATCTCATTTCCCACCAGCTTTCTGATGTACCCTTGTATGCAATGCATGGTACCCCCCCTTACAGACACACAGATCCACAGGAGGAACCGGACACAATGGTCTCTCTCCTAGAGTGAGGCGTGGGAGGGCTGAGGAGGGCTCTCTCTCTCTCTCTCTCTCTCTCCCCCCCCCCTCTGTAACTCTGCCTTTCAAATAAATAAATAAATCTTTCAGAAAAAGCCACTAGCTAAGAAGGGTCATGCAGGTAGGATGGGGCAGAGCTGGGACTAGACCCGATACCCACAGAGGCGACCAGAGAGACCGACCTGTCCAGCGACGGCTGTGAGGAAGTGGACAGGTCAGTCTGCCCGCCCCCTCATTGTCAGCTTCCTCCTCCTCCTGTTCACCCACCTCCCCCTCCGCTTCCCTCTGCGAGCACTGAGCTGTGTCCCATTTCTTCGTGTTCCTGCGCTGTGCCTGCTGTCATAATCTCTGCAAGGTGTTAACTGATAACAGACCGTGGGAGGCTCAGGAAACGCGAGCCCAGCGGAGGATATGAAAGGCTGCAAGAGTCTAAACGCGAGAGTGTGCCGGGGTAGATATGGCGGGAGAAGCCAGAGGGCCTGGCCGCAGGTGGCCGCACAAGGGGCATCCGCTGCGATCCAGTGTCTGCTCTGTCTCTGGCCTTGCTGGTCCAGACAGTCTTATCTTCTCACGCGCCAAGTCTGTAGGGATGCCAGGATGTTGACTCCTAGTAACAAAGCCCGCAGAGAGAAATGCAAACAAAAAAAAAAGCCGACCGAGTGGTGTTCAGTAAGACATAAACCTGCTAAGCTGACATTTGCCTGGCCAGCGCCTTCCTCTTGTGGGATCAGAAGATACACAGGGAATCAAGGTATCCACGGGTCAGAGTTCAGGGCTCCTGGAGTTAGTGCCGGAGGAATTGGTAGAGAAGACCAAAGTTGAATGGCATTGAGCTCTCAGGTTTGGAGCTGTCACCTCCACACGGGAGGACTACCTGGCATAGTCACTGAACATATGCCCCCATCAGCAGAGGCGTGCTGTGTTCTGGGTCATGGGATGGCATCCCATGTCGGAGCGCCAGTTCAAGTCCCAGCTGCTCTATTTCCAATCCATTTCCCTGCAAACGCACCTGGAAAAGCAACCGAAGATGACCCAAGTGCTTGGACCCCTGCCACTCAACTGGGGAGACCCAGATGGAGTTCCTGACCTCTGACTTCGGCCTGGCCCAGATCTTGCTGTTGGAGAGTGAACCAGTGGATGGCAGGTGTTTCTCTCTTTCTTTTCTCCTTCTTTTCTCTGTCTTTTAAATAAATGAATACATATTAGAGAGAAAACCAAGAAGGGCTGTTAACATACCGCTAAACTAGCCACTGGCACTGCTGCTGTCTTTGGCTTGTGCCTCCCCTCAAGTGAACCCAGCTGGAAGCCAGAGCGCCCAGTGGGTACAGTCCCTGGAGGCTAGGTTGTCGGTGGCAGAGCAGGGTGGAGGAGGTGGAGAGTGGGACTGGGGGTGCCAGCAGAGACCCCGGCCCACGGACTGTGAGCACATGTCTCTTCCTTTCTGGGCTTCCATGCCGGACTGCCCGACTGATGCTCGCTACATCCCAGAATCACTCCTTCCCTCTGGGTCCACGCAGATCTTCCTGGTCTGGAATCCATTCTCTCCCTGTAAGATGACGCTAAGTGTCTTTGCTCTGGTCTGGTAAGTGATGAATCCATCGGTGGAATCTTGTAATTGTATGTTCTGCGCCTTCTCATGGTTTGCAGGGGAGGGTGTTGCACCTCCTGGGGGCCTCCACGATCCAGCTCAGTTCAGCCTCACGGCAGAGAAGGGCTCAGGGCAGAGGAGAACCTGAGAGCAGACCAAGGGCCTCTCCAATAAGAAGGTACTTAACTGTTTGTAGGCCAGTGGAATTAAAAGAGAAGTTAAAGAAACGAAACCGCAAAATTTTTTGAGGGGCTGGCGCTGTGGCCCAGCAGGTTAAAGCCCCAGCCTGCAGTGCCAGCATCCCATACGGGTGCCAGTTCGAATCTCAGCTGCTCTACTTCCTATCCAGCTCTCTGCTGTGGCCTGGGAAAGCAGTGGAAGATGGCCCAAGTCCTTGGGCCCCTGCACCCATGTGGGAGACCTAGAAGAAGCTCCTGGCTCCTGGCTTCAGATTGGCTTAGCTCCAGCCATTGCAGCCATTTGGGGAGGGAAACAACGGTTGGAAAACTCTCTCTCTCTCTCTCTTTCTGTAACTCTTTCAAATAAATAAAGACAAAAAAATTTTTTGAAAGCCATACCTGTTTTTTTTCAGAATATACACTTTCCATGAGTTTTTTTTAAAGGAAAGATTTATGTATTTGAAAGGCAGAATGAAGAGGGTGGGGAGAGGCACTGTCCAAATGTACAAGTAGACAGGTCTGGACCAGGCTGAAGCCAGGAGCAAGGAGCCAGGATCTTAATCATGGTTTCCCACATGAGTAGCAGGAGCCCAAGCACTTGGGCCACCTTTGGCTGCTTTCCCAGGCTCGTTAGCAGGAAGCTGGATCGGAAGCAGAGCTCTGATAAGAGATGCCGGTGTTGCAATCAGTGGTTTAACCTCTGCGCAACAACACGGGCTCCCCGTTGACTTTTTGATGAACTCTGCTGACATCAGCTTTGCCGGGAGTGTTTGCACTTTAAAAGGGGTGGTTGGGGCAGGCCTTTGGTGCAGCTGTTAAGAGGCTCTCTGGGATACTCTCACCCCATGTTAGAGTGCTTGGATTGGAGTCCTGGCTCCACACTCCCACTTCCAGCTTCCTGCTGATTTGCACCTGGGAGGCAGCAGGTGATGGCTCCAGTGCTTGGGCTCGTGCCATCCATGTGGGAGACCTGGAGTGAGTTCCCAGTTTCTGGCTTCAGGTTGGCTCCTGTGGGCATCTGGAGGGTAACACAGTGGCTAGGAGATCTATGCCTGTTTGTCTCTATGCCTTTCAAATAAAGAGAATAAATAAAAAATTATTTAAAAGAGGCTCTTAAACATACGAAACTTGAGGCCCAAAGGCATGTCTCTCTAATGGCAAAATCTCAATGTAGCAGTGGGGAGGTGTGGTGAGCTGGATACACACACACACACACACACAGTGTCCGTATCGTGATGCCCTGAACCTGTGAATATGTTGTCTTGTGTGGGTAAAGGGACTTTGCAGGTGTGATTGAAATAAGTAAAGATCTTGTGGTGCAGAGGTGATCCTGGGTGATCTGGGTGGGCACAGTGTCATCACAAAGGCTCTTGCTGGAGAGAGGCGGGGCGTGGGAAGAGAGGGAGGAGACGTGATGACAGAAGGAGACGTTGGACGGATGCACTCTGAAGATGGAGAAGAGGCCGTGAACCAAGGAACTCAGGAGCCCTTACTACAGCCAAATTCCTAGGAGAAGCTGCCTATGAAGGAAGCAAGTTTATTTCGGCTCAGGGTCTTGGAGGGTCATTGGCTCGGCCCATGGCTTACCTTGGTGGAGCACACGTGGAAGAGAGATCCCATGGGGAGCCAGGAGCTCAGAGCAGGGCCGGGCCTAACTTGGTTGCAGTAATCAACCTTCTCACAAGAGCCACCTTCTCACAAGAGCCACCTTCTGAGGGCACTTTCCCAGTGCCCTAAGGCCCTGCCACTGGGTCCCCCGTGGGAACGCTGCAGTTGGGCGACATGTTTGCTCTCAGCATCACCAACCTGTGACTTTGGGATTTGGCTGTCCACCGGAGTTTCAGGAGACATAGCCTATGCAAGCCATAAGACCCGCTTCCGACTTCCACAACTGTAAGAGAGTAAATGGGTGTTGCTTTAGGGCACTCGGTTTGTGGGAGGTCTGGCACAGGGGTCTGGCATGGAGGACGACGGGGTGGGGGCTGAGGGCAGAGGCTCCATTCTAGCATCCTTTGACCACAGAAGACAGGGCCAGCCGATTTGGGGTCTCTACACAGACACCCATGCACCTGAGACAAAAGCTGCCCTGGGGCTGTAATAACGCGGGGAGCAGAGCGGAGGCCAAAGCTTAGGCTACTGCGCGGCTAAGCCTGGTCCCACACCGCGTCCCTCCCTGCTCAGTAGGCCACGGGTGGCACTGGCCCTGCTGTGCCCAGGACATCCGAGTTGATATCCCTGCATTCCCCAAAAGGCAAGGGAGAGAGGCAGGCCAAGGGGACGAGGAGGCTCCTCCAGGAGGGGACGGATGGAGGGAAATATCTAGGCAGTGACACAAAGGACACTTTTGTTCCAGGCATGCCACTGCAGGAGGAGCTCCAGCAGGGCTTTGAATCCGTCAGCTTGGAGCTGGGTGTTTGGGGGTTGGGGGGAGAATCCACCATGTGGGCTGCCCGTCACTCATCAGATTCCTTTAGTTCTGCTCCCCACCCCTGCCGTGCCCCCAGCTGGCTCTCGGGGAGAGGCCCTGCCATGAAAAGCTGCCTGCTTTCTCCTCCAATTAAGTCACAGGCGCTAAATGGAAATGAGAGGATAGGGCTTCAAATGCGCCTTTAGAGTGCGATGGGAGAGGAAAAAGCACAAATCCATTTCAGAGACAGCCGCTCCGTCGGAAATCAATACAGCCCCGGCTTTCTACAATGCGCCAGTTCATAAAGTGGAAACGGCTCGAACTCTCAATTTAGCATTTTCAAAACTGATATTAAATTCTGAGATTTTATATCTGCTGTTGCCCATTTAGGACCAAGTAATAAATCTGCAGTCTCTCCCCCGCTCTCGAGCCTGACGGTGCTCGATAGAAACTTTTAGAATCAAGTTCGATAAAGATTCACAAATCTCCATCTTGTGATTTTTGGCTTACAACAATCTTCATAAATAACATCTTCCTGCCTTGACAGTTGTCAATATTTGCCATTTTTAAAAGGGGGTAAAATAGCAATACTATGTAAACTCCTACCTTTCGGACAGAAATGACCGTTTGTAAAGGATTCGATGAATTCGATGTCTTCATAGTGGTGTTTATAGTGAGTGACAGTGCGACAGCAGAGACTCTGTGACGTCCACGGGCATTCTCAGGGTAGCGGAAGCCAGGCCAGCGGGGCAGCCTGCAGACTTCTCGCTCCCTGGCATCTGTCTCCTTCCTGAAATGGGCTATCAGGCACCCACCCTCTCCAAAAGCCTACAAATACAGGGAACAATTGCACCTCCGAAGCTGTTCTGCTTGAGTTCGTTTCTTTAGAATTAGAGCCTTTTTTAAAAAATTAATAAATGAGATATTTTTATTAAGACAAGATGAACTCTGAGTTCTCTTGACTGTAAAAGGAGACTGGAAACATTCTGTGTCCTATCATCTGTCTATCTACCTATCTTCTATCATCTATACCTATATATAAATATTATATATACACAGGTGCTTCAAACATTCATGGAATTAAAAATAAGCTGAGGGGCCAGCGCTGTGGTATCGCGGGTAAAGCTACCGCCTGCAGTGCCATATACGGGTGCTGGTTTGACTCCCAGCAGCTCAATTCTGATCCAGCTCTTTGCTGTGGCCTGGAAAAGCAGTACAAGATGGCCCAGATCCTTGGGCCCCTGCACCCACATGGGAGACCCAGAAGATGTTCCTGGCTCCTGGCTTCAGATTGGTGCAGCTCTAGCCATTGTGGCCAATTGGGAAGTGAACTAGCGGATGGAAGACCTCTCTTTCAGTCTCTCTCTGCCTCTCTTTCTCTCTCTGTGTAACCCTGACTTTCAAATAAATAAATGAATTTTAAAAAAATTAAACAAAGTGCATATCAGGCATGTCCCTATAGGATGCAGGCATCCCAAGGAATGGCTTAACCCACTGCATCACAACCCCAGCCTTGTTTTGTGTGTTTTGCCATCTGCGCCTGCTCACAGAGATGTGTGGGAAAGGTAGACCTGCAGCTCAGGGTGGCGGTTGCCTCTGTGGAGGAGGGGGCGGATGTGAACAGGAAGCTGTCTAGAAAGTATCCAGTGGATGTGTAATGTTTCACCCTGGCCAACTGAGTAGCTGTCTGGTCTCCTTCTATCATTGTCTGTAGCTTGTAATTAAAACGAATGTTAAGGCAGGATCTGGGACTGGCTCATCAGATAAATGGGGATGTGAGGGCACAGCCCACACGGCATTCAAACTCCATGTGACTCTTTCTACTGTCCTCAAGGCACTCAGCTGGCTCCACCGTGAGGGGTTTCAGGGACAGGGGTGGTCAGAGAGCAGAATGATGAGTGGGCTTGTGCTGCTTTGTGGCCTCTGATCATTAAGTGTTCAGGAATGTTGAAACCAGCAGTTAAACATGCATTATTAAAAATTAAAGCAGGGGCAGGCATTTGGCACAACTGGTAAACCTCTGCTGGGGAGACTTCCCTTCCATAGCAGGGTGCCTGGGCTCGGATCCCAGCCTCCTGCTCCTGCACACCCTGGCAGGCAGCAGGTGAGGGCTCAAACACTTGGGTCCCTGCCACCCATGTGAGAGACCCAGCTTGAGTTCCAGGCTCCTGGCTTTGGCCTGGCTCAGCTGTGGCAGCTGGGGGCATTTGGGGAGT
Organism: Lepus europaeus; assembly: GCF_033115175.1. Lineage (NCBI taxonomy): Eukaryota > Metazoa > Chordata > Mammalia > Lagomorpha > Leporidae > Lepus > Lepus europaeus. Next base: position 36,055,880 of record NC_084848.1, on the reverse strand, counting down.
GACCCAGCCAATGGATGATCTCTGTTTCTCTGCCTTTCAAATAGAACAAAAAATAAATTTTTAAAATCTTCAAAAAATAATAAAATAATATATAAACTTATAGCTAAATAAAACATTTCCTGAGGGCCTTATTACATGTATTCCTGAAGATGCTTTGAACATTGAATGTCTCCCAGAGGACCGTGTGTTAAAGGATTGGTCCCCAAGGTGGTGCTAGTGGTGAAATCGTTTGGAGGTGGGACACAGGAAAAAAAAGACCATTTTTAAGTGTGTAAAAAATACCTACAATCTTGTTTGATGCCTTTATTCCAACAAATTTAAAATATTTACAAACAAAACACAATCAAACAATCATTAAATGTGCTGGTGTTGTGGCTCGGTGGGTTAAGCCTCCACTTGAGACACTACCACTCCATATTGGAGCTCTGGTTCAAGTTGTGGCTGTTCAGCTTCTGATCCAGCTCCCTGCTAATGTGCCTGGGAGGACAGCAGAAGGTGACCCAGGTATCTGGGCCCCTGACGCCCAAGATGGAGTTTCTGACTCTTGACTATAACTTGGCTCAGATCTGGCTGTTGCAGTCATTTGGGGAGTGAATGAGTGAATGGGAGACCTTTCTGTCTGTCACTCTGCTTTTCAAATAAATAAATAATTTTTAAAAAATTGATAAATAAAGGTTTTCTTTCTTTGAAAATAAATCATTAAAAACAAAGGTAGTAACACGAAGTATATCACATTCTGATTATTCTACTATTATTTGTTTTCTATTTTTGATATCTATTGTATGTATATGGTAAAATATTACACAAAGGTACTTCAAGAAGTTCATGGAGAATGGGACTAAAAGATAAGTTTGTTTTGGTGTAACCGTTTTTGAACCTAAGCATAATTGTTTCCTAATACCCATTTTCCATGACCTGTTGGATGTACCCTGGTATAATGGCCTCCTGCTATCTTTCCACAGCTTTGCATTCAGGGACGTCATGTTGCGAACTTGAACTTGGTGGGGAAATGTACACAGGGGATATTGGCAACTGGGGCTTCCCCACCCACCATGTATACTTGAGAGCCTGTTGTTAAACATTTGCTAGCACACCGCTGGCCAGAAACCGACTTCCCTCACAGCTTCGTGAGTTCTCACTCATCAAGAAAAGCTCCTGGCACCACCAGGTTTGCACGATTTCCGCAAAACCAGCAAAGTGACTATCAGGCAGCTGAGCCGAATGTTCAGAGTTGAGGGATCTGTTTTCTTCTGTATGCTCTCCTGTCTTCAAAGTAGCAACTCTCAGTGTCTCTCACAGGCCTTGGGAAAGGGATCGTTTGTCCACTGGGATTCTCCAGTCCTGGGTGCCACAGCATCGTCTTTGGGTATCCTTGTTCTTCTTTGAGTCTTGAATTATCTTCAGCTGTTGGCTCTCTGGAGGTCTTTGGCCCTTATATGAGGGGGCTTCAAAGAGTTAATGCAAAAACGAAGTTAAAAGATGAGTTTATTTTAGTGTGTTAAATGGAAATCCATGCATGTCAGAATCTTCAAAATGTTCATGGAAAATGAGCATTATGGGGGAAAAAAACCTATGCATTGATTGCAAATTTTTTGCACCAAAATAAACTCTCCTTTTTTTTTTATTTTTACTTTTTTTTTTTTTTTTTTTTTTTGACAGGCAGAGTGGATAGTGAGAGAGAGGCAGAGAGAAAGGTCTTCCTTTTCCGTTGGTTCATCCACAATGGCTGCTGCGGCCGGTGAGCTGTGGCCGGTGCACCACGCTGATCCGAAGCCAGGAGCCAGGTGCTTCTCCTGGTCTCCCATGCAGGTGCAGGGCCCAAGGACTTGGGCCATCCTCCACTGCACTCCCGGGCCACAGCAGAGAGCTGGCCTGGAAAAGGAGCAACCAGGACAGAATCCGGCGCCCCAACCAGGACTAGAACCTGGTGTGCCGGCGCCACAGGCGGAGGATTAGCCTATTGAGCCGCGGCGCCAGCCTAAACTCTCCTTTTAATTTCATCTCACCAAGAACTCTATGGAGCCCCCTCATACAGTATGAAGAAACAGCAAAGGCGTGGGATGCTGGCTTCTGAAAGCTCTGGATTGGATGGGCTTGTGCACTTCTTGATGGCCAAATTCCTCATCATTTGGGAGAATGCCTTTTGGGTGTGTCTGGCTACTGGCCACTCCTGGGGTATCTGGAACTTAGCAAGGGGCAAGCAGGGGCTGCTTTAAGATTGACCCCCTTCCTCCCACCCTGGTAGTTCCCCTGAGTTTTGGCCTTCAACCATTGAAGAACAGCAGTGGGCAGGTGTTGTGGTGTGGAGTGTTAAGCCACAGCTTCGGATGCCTACATCCCATCATCAGAGTGCCTGGTTCAGACTGTGGCTACTCCGCTTCTGATCCAGCTTCCTGTTGGTGCATCTGTGAGGCAGCAGATGGTGGCCCAAGCGCTCGGGCTCCTGCCACCATTGTGGGAGACCCAAGTGAAGTTTCAGGCTCCTGGCTTCAGCCTGCGCCTGCCCTGGCTGTTGTGGGCATTTGGGTAGTGAACCAGCAGACGAAGAGCTCTCTCTGTCTCTCTTGCTCGCACTCGCACTCACACTCTTGCTCTCTCCTTTCTCTGTCTCTCTGCCTTTCAAATAAAAATAGAAGAAAAAATTTTGAAGAAGATCAGAACTGTTTTAGGCAGAACTGTCTTACTTGTGGTTTTAGGATAAAGTTTCCAGTAAAAGCAAATAGATTTTGTGAAATTGCTGGAACTGTGATAATTTAGACAGACACGAAGGTAATGTGCTCCAGGAAGCTATGTGAAGCAACCCAAAAAATGGCTCTGAGGAAGGCACAGAGACTGATGTGCAAGAGACATGGAAAGAGTTCGAATAAATTATGTTATAAAAATGTGACAATGTAAAAAGTAGTATTTCTACCTTACTGTGTAATTTTATATAGCACAGGACCTTAAAGATGTATGTGCAATTAAAATAATAAATAGTTTAGTTAAAAATCATGATTTAGAAGACTGATGGTGAAAAGGTCATGGCAGTAATAAATCAACATAAAAACTGTTGGTATAGAAAAATTATTCAACTGTAAATATAAATGCACATGAAAGAAGATATATATATAAATCTGGAAGGAAATTCATCAGAAATAATCAGCAAGGTTATATTTATATGTAAGATTACAGAGGACTTATATTTTTTTCTTTAAGCTTATCTATAGTTTCCAAGTCTTGAGAGTAGTCATTACAGTGATAACTAGAAAGAACCAAGTGCAGGTGTTTGGTCTAGCGTTTAAGATGCCTGTGGGATGGCCACACCCCCTGGGTTTGAAGTCTGGCTCCTCTCCTTGTTCTAGCTCCTTGCTATTGCAGACCCTGGGGGACAGTGGTGATGGCCATTTATGTGGGCGTCCCAGATGGAATTCGTGGCTTGTGGCTTCAGTCTCGGCGCTGGTTCACCCCTGGCCCTTGCTGGCAGTTAGGGAGTGAGGCAACAGGTGGGAGCTCTGTCTCTGCCTCTCAAGTAATTAAAAAATTATTTTTTTAAAAGAGCCTTATTCTTAAAAAGCAAAATGATAGAGCGTGGGTACTTGGTACAGCAGTTAAATTGCCAGTTTGAACACCAGCATCGCATGTCAGAGTGCCTGGGTAGAGCCCTGGCCCTGCTGCCACTTCCAGCTTCCTGCTAATGTGCACGCTGGCAGGCAGCAGGTGATGGCTCAAATACCTGTTTCTTGCCACCCATGTCATAAACCTGGATTGAGTTTCCAGTTCTTGGCTTCAGCCTCACCCAGCCCTGGCTGTTGCAGGCATTTAAGGGAGTAAGCCAGCAGATGGGAGATCTCTGTCTCTCTTCCCTCCAAATAGAATGAAGGAAAAAAAAAGAGGAATCTTAACTACTTTAAAAAAATAGACAAACTTTAATAATTAATAAAACAAAGTCCAGGGGCCAGCGCTGTGGCACAATAGGTTAATCCTCCGCCTGCAGCACCGGCTTCCCATATGGGCGCTGGTTCTAGTCCCGGCTGCTCCACTTCCAATCTAGCTCTCTGCTATGACCTGGGAAAGCAGCAGAGGATGGCCCAAGTCCTTAGGCCTCTGCACCCGCATGGGAGACCTGGAGGAAGCTCTTGGCTCCTTCTTCAGATTGGCGCAGCTCCAGCCGTTGCAGCCATCTGGAGAGTGAACGGAAGGAAGACCTTTCTCTCTGTCTCTCTCTCTCACTGTCTGTAACTCTACCTCTCAAATAAATAAATGAAATCTTCAAAAAAAAAAAAACAAAAACAAAAAACAACTCCAAATGATCAAACATATGTTAGGCCTCGATGGATCCTCCCAAGCCTGTTTAGCTCCTAGGGTGGAGAAGAAATATGATAATTGCTAACGTTGCAGGGAAATCATGTACCCAGTGCTGTGCTGAGCTCTTTGCATGCATCATTTTTTGTCATCACCACTCTAGTCCTATGATGTTGCCATGGCTGCTTTTATTTTATAGGTGAGGAAACAAAAGATCAGAGAGGTTTATTTTTTTTTATGTTTTTCTTAAAGATTTTATTTATTTATTTGAGAGAGTTACAGACAATGAGAGCGAGAGACAGAGAGAAAGGTCTTCTTTCCGTTGGTTCACTTTCCAGATGGCCGCAACGGCCAGAGCTACACTGATCAATAGCCAGGAGCCAGGAGCTTCTTCCGGGTGTCCCACGTGGGTGTAGGGGGCCAAGGATGTGGGCCATCCTCTGCTGCTTTCCCAGGACATAGCAGAGAGCTGGATCGGAAGCAGAGCAGCCAGGACTTGAACCAGCGCCCACGTGGGATTCTGGCGCTGCAGGCAGAGGCTTAGCCTACTACACCACAGTGCCGGCCCCTGAACATTGTTTCTTAGTTCTTGAAGATTTAATCTATAGTAAAGTGATGTTAGAGACGAGTCTGTTTCTACCATTAAGTAAAATGTATAGGAGGCCATTTGTTGTATTAAGGACTAGCATCCTGCCTTAGGCCCTAGCAGATCAAACCAGGACAGGATGGGGTCACTTGTGCTATGTGCTCTGCAGTCAAACAGGGCTCTGAAAGGGGCTAGTTGTGTGTGTGGGGGGAATAAAAGACAAGGCAGGCACTTGGCACTTGGTCAGTTAAGACACTGCTTGAGATTTCAGAGTGCCTGGGTTCTATCCCCAGCTCACCTACTGAGTCCATCTTCCCGCTGATGCTCACCCCTGGAGGGGGAAATGATGGCTGAAGTAGCTGGGTCCCGGCCATCCACATGGGAGACCCAGATTGAGTACCCAGCTCCTGCTTCGGCCTGGTCCAGCCCCGGCTGTTGTGAGCATTTGGGGAGTGAACCAGGGGATGGGAGGTCTCTGTCTCACTCTGTCTCTCTCTTTGCCTTAAAAACAAACAGGGCCTGCTATGTGCCTGGGAAAGCAGTGGAAGATGGCCTAAGTACTTAGGCCCCTGCTGCCCATATAGGAGACCTGGATGGGTTTCCAGGCTCTTGGCTTCTACCTGGCCCAACCCTGGCCATTATGGAAATTTGGGGAATGAACTAGTAGATGGAAAATCTCTCTCTCTCCCTCTCTCTCTGTAACTCTGCTGTTCAAATAATAAAACAAATAAATCTCCAGCACCCACCCACCCACACACACACACACAGCCTCAGGAGAGTCACAGCAACCAGTCAAAAGGAGTCCAGTTTTCCTGAGCCAGCAGCTTGAGGAGGTCCCTCTATTTGAATCCTGTCTGGAAGCAGTCTTGAAACGGCCAGTCTGCTTGTTATTCTCCATTTATAAAACCAACACCTTCTGCTCAGCTTAGGAGAACATTCTGTTTTGAAAAACGACGTGTTGCCTGCTTCTAGAATTGCCAATAAAAGCCAATTAAGCTCTGTCAATTTGTTATAATTCTGTCTTTTTGACTCCACTTATTTCCAATGCACTATTATACCTACTTAATCAGAGACGTGTGTATGACGGTAATCAAGAACCTAGAGGCAAATAAAAGCCACTCCATCTTTTGTCCATGCTTACTGAGGCATGACTAAAATACAAAGCGCTGCAGATATCTAATGCATAGAACTTGATGTGTCTGGAGAGGAGTGTTCGCCTGTGAAACCATCACTCCATGGCCACTACCAAGGCCTCGAACGTAGCCATCACCTCTGAAAGCTTCCTCCTGTGCCTTTGTTTGTGTTTTCCTGAGTGCTGGTTAATTCTGCTTGTTCTGTAATTTCTTGTTTGATACTGATTCTGTTGTAGCTCTTTACTTATATTTTGAGAATTGTTTTACATTCATGAACTGTCGGATCCTTCTGTAACGGAGCGGAAAACCTGAACGTGGACGTCGAGGGAAACACGCAGAGAGGGATTTGAGCCGTAAGCAGAAAGAGCTACACTGGGGTTGACCAAGCCAAGCAGCAAGAGGGCCTCCTGACCAATCCCCAGGCTCCCGGAACAGCCGGCAGTTCCAGGCCTTATAGGGCTTGCTTCTAGGGAAGTTAACACACATTCGTTAGGTTTGGGGGATGCGTATTCAAGGGGGAGGGTGCTCTAAGTTACCATGTGTGTTGCACACGTTGTGTGTTCAGTTTGGGGTAGAAATTTAACACTCTAATAGGGGTGTGGGCTTTCTTTACCAGAAAAGTGATGTTGAAGACAAGGTTGGGCTTGATGCACAGAATCCTTAACCTAGCTCCAGGCAGGTTGTTGAGGGAAGGTAGGTAGGTAGGGGGAGGAGCTGAGGTCTGACAGCCCCGCTGGAACTGCTGTTGGAAGCTTTGCAACCCCCAGACAGCTCCAGGTTTGACAGCTGCGACTGACCTGCTGCAGGACCGCCCCTGGATAGCCTGGCCCAGCCCCGCTGGGGACTCTCTTCCCTTTCTGTGTACACCCAAGTTTCATTTTCTGGGCACCATCCAGGCCTGCCTCCTGCCTCACCAACACTGCCTTGTGCCTGTAGCACAAACTGCAAGCTGCCAAATGTTGCACAATGTTGCAAAGCCCAGGCTAACTGGAAATACCTCATGTGGTCTCTGGATGTGTCCTTCCAATGATCTTTTTAGGTCATTACAATAAAACTCCTATAAGGGCACTGCCCACTCTCATTAGGGATCTGATGCCACAACACTTTGAATATTTTCAAAAAAAGGGTGTAGAACAGGGTGGTACGGAAGCCCTGCCCCAAACTTTACTTGCTTTTGAAAGTTGAATTGCCCTCTAATCTGGACATCACCCCCCAGGCCTCTGGATGGCTAAAAAGGGGGGAGGGGTTTAACCTTGTTCTTGGGTTTTTTCTTTGTGAAGTTTCCCCCCCTAGTTTGTCATTTTTCTATGTTTTGAGCCTTTTGTTCATTCTCTTTCTCTCTTGAACTGGCCTTTCTTTCTTGCTTTCTTTCCTTCCGTCTTTTCTTCCTTCCTTTCTTTCTTTTCTTCTTTTAAAGGTTTTATTTATTTATTTGAAAGGCAGAGTTACAGAGAGAGAGAGAGAGAGAGGACCTACCATCCAGGCTGTGCCAGGCCAAAGCCAGGAGCCAGGAGCTTCTTCTGGGTCTCCTTACGTGCATGCAGGGGCCCAAGCACAAGAGCCATCTTTGGCTGCTTTCCCAGGTGCATTAGCAGGGAGCTGGATTGGAAATGGAGCAGCCAGGACTCGAACAGGCATCCCTATGGGATGCTGGTGCTGCAGGCCGTGGCTTTAACCCGTTGTGCCACAGCGCCAGCCTTTGACTTATTTCTTGAGTTTGCATTTTTGCTTTGCTCTAAATAAATCCCGGTTTCCTGTACACCTTTACTCCTCCACCTTGAATTCTTTCACAGGGGGAGGGAAGGGCCTGCAGGAGGCCCAGGCAGGGAGTTTGCAGCCCACAAGGTCAGGGGTCATGCTTTCTTACCGAGGGGAACTCATCACAGGAATGCATCCTCATCCCATCGACGGCCTGAAAGACTTCTCTAGGACCGATGAGGGTCCAGTTATTTTCTTTGAGGGATGTGGGTGGGGGGCATTACTTCCGCTTTTGTGGTTTGTCGTTTGTCTCCTGAGGACCTGACATTGCCAGTTCAGAGCCCACGTTCCCTGGCGGTGCCGGCTGCTCTTCTGCAATTTTGTAGGTCAAGTGTCCCAGGCGAGATCTTGGTCTGAGCCATCTCTCAGGCTTTGTCACTGTGGTTGCTGTTGGTGGTGGTGTTTCCTGCCATAGGTTCTCCAGGGTGAATTTGGGAAAGAGGGAGCCAGCCGCCCCCCTGCAGACCCGTGGACGTGGCAGCGACTGGGAGTCTCTGTGTGTTGTGTAACCCAGGCAGGCTGCGTTCCCTCACTCACAGGTGGGTGAAACCTCTTCTTCCAACTCTCTGAAATGGGTATTTCTCCACTTCAGCCGATCCATTTCAACTTCATTTCAGTTCATTTATGAAAGACCAATCAATGGCCGTGGCTAACACTTTTCTACCAAAGAAAACAACACAACCCTCTTTTTTAATTTCTAAAAATACTGATTTATTTGAGATGGAGAGAGAGAGTAAGTTTCTATCTGCTGGTTGGTTCACTCCCTACAAGCCCACAATAGCTGGGCATGGGCAAGGTCCAAGCCAGGACCAGGAACGCAATGCAGGTCTCCGATGTGAGTGGCAGGCACTCAGTTACTCAAACTGCAGTAGCAGGAAGCTGGAATCATGTGCCAGAGCCAGGAATCAAACTCAAGTACTCTGGTGTGGGATATGGGATTTTTTTTTAAAGATTTATTTATTTATTTGAAAGTCAGGCTTACACAGAGAGAGAATGAGAGGCAGAGAGAGAGAGAGAGAGGTCTTCCATCTGCTGGTTCACTCCCCAGATGGCTGCAATGGGCAGAGCTGTGCCAATCTGAAGCCAGGAGCCAGGAGCTTCTTCCGGGTCTCCCATGTGGGTGCAGGGGCCCAAGCACTTGGGCCATCTTCCACTGCTTTCCCAGATGATAGCAGAGAGCAGGATCGGAAGTGGAGCAGCTAGGACTCAAATCAGAGCCATTATAGGATGCCAGTACTGCAGGTGGTGGCTTTACCCTCTATGCCACGGTGCCAGCCCCATGAGACATGGGATTCTTAACTCCTAGGCTAAATGCCCACCTTCCCAACTCTGTTTCAATGCTAGTGAAAGTCAACCGGGTGTCACTGCAGGAAGGTGCACGCCACAGCTAACTAGATGCAGACACATTCCCACTGTCAGCTCCCCTTGCTGAGAAACTGTAAGCCCTGTCCTGTCTGGGACTGGGTAAAGGATTCCGTAGAAGTCTCATCTGTGGGGCCGACACTGTGGCACAGCAGGTTAAAGCCCCAGCCTGCAGCACTGGCATCCCATATGGGCACTGGTTCAAGTCCTGGTTGCTCCACTTCCAATCCAGCTCTCTGCTATGGCCTGGGAAAGCAGTAGACGATGGCCCAACTCCTTGGGCCCCTGCATGTGGGGGACCTGGAAAAAGTTCCTGGCTCTTGACTTTATAGTTCTTGACTTTGGATCGGCTCAGCTCTGGCTGTTGCAGCCATTTGGGGAGTGAACCAGTGGATGGAAGACCTCTCTCTCTCTGTGTCTCTACCTGTAACTCTGTCTTTCAAATAAATAAAAATAAATCTTTAAAAAAAAAGAGTCTCAGTCGGCGACGTGGCTCACTAGGCTAATCCTCCGCCTGCGGCGCTGGTACCCCGGGTTCTAGTCCTGGTTGGGGCGCCGGATTCTGTCCCGGTTACTCCTCTTCCAGTCCAGCTCTCTGCTGTGGCCCGGGAGTGCAGTGGAGGATGGCCCAAGTGCTTGGGCCCCTGCACCCGCATGGGAGACCAGGAGAAGCACCTGGCTCCTGGCTTCGGATCAGCGCGGTGCGGTGTGCCGGCCGCAGGGGCCATTTTGGGGGTGAACCAACGGAAGGAAGACCTTTCTGTCTCTGTCTCTCACTAACTCTGCCTGTCAAAAAAAAAAAAAAAAAAAAAAAGAGTCTCATCCTCAAGTTCGCCTTTCTGATAAAGAAAGCCCAACCACACTCATAACGATGGTAACTTTCTACCCCTAACTGAACATGGATGCATGTGACAATCATAACTTAGAGGACATCAGAGCACCTTCCCCTTTGAATATGCATCCCCAAAACTTAAAATTGTAGGTAACTGGGCCGGTGCAGCACTGGCATCCCATATGGGCACTGGTTCGTGTTTGATTGCTCTTCTTCTGATCCAGCTCTCTGCTTATGGTCTGGGAAAGCAGTGTGGAGGATGGCCCAAGTGCCTGGGCCCCAGCACCCATGCGGGAGACCTGGGAAGTGAATCAGCGGATGGAAGACCTTTCTGTCTGTCTCTCCTGCTCTCTGTCTGTAACTCTACTTCACAAATAAATAAATAAAAATTTAAAAAAAAACCTGTGTGTGACTTCCCTAGAAGCAAGCCCTATAAAGCTTGGAACTGCGGCTGTTCAGGGAGCCTGGGGTGTGGTCACAAGACTACCTTGCTACTTGGCTTGGTCAACCCCAGTATATTATCTGCTTACAGCTCAAATCTCTCTGTGTGTTTCCACCAGCGTATCTGCTAGACAAGAGTCCTTGGGTGTTTCTGCCCAATTACACTGCCTGCTAATTCCAGAATCCTGTTAGTGGAGATTTCCAAACCAGGTATCTGTGAGGAGGGTGTGATCCGATGGTGACAAAATATGTCACAGAAAGTAGGCCACTTCGGCTTAAGGATCGTTTGCTAAAGGCACCAAAAAAAAAAAAAAAAAAAAAAAACCAGCAGGTGCAAGAAAGGTGCTCTGATGCTGCTTCTTCCTTTTTTCTTCCTGAAAGTGGAGTCTAAACCCCAGGCTCCACCCCTGGGTCTGATGTGGGGCCCAGGTCCGAGGTGGGGCCCAGGAGTCTGCATTTCCAGTGCTGGGGGCTCACAGGCCACCCTGCATGCCCCAAGCAGCAGATGGCGGGATGGAACTGGGCGTCAGAGAGATCTGGGGCAGGCTGGGAAGGGAGACGCCCGTGAGAGGTGGAGGATGGGAGCCCGGGAAGGCGGAATGAGTTTGGGTCCAAGCTCAGGCGGGACCTCTGAGAAAGAGAGGGTTGAGTAATGAGAAGAGTTACGGAGCCTGCCAAGTGTAGAAGGCACAGGTCCCACAAGACTGCCTTGCCCGGACACCAGTTGCAAGGCCGGAGGCTCCCAGGACCACCTCGAGCTTCGGTAGTCTGGTGGGAGGAGTCAGGAAACCCACTGAGCTGTTCCACTCGCCCTTCCAGTTCGTTAGAGGGAGAGGACGCAGCCGTGCAGCTGAGGCTCGGCCAGGGCAGGGGACGACGCCCCGAGGGTGGAGGCCAGGGACGGACCCAAGCCGGATGTCCGTTGTCTTCCCGGTGGAGTCAGGATGGGCCGCTTTCCTGGCATCGGTGCACGGCAGGATCCATGGACCTCCCCTGCTGATATCACACCACCCAAAGTCCCAGCCTGAATCACAATGCTGGTCTTCCTCCCTAAGCTGCACTGTCGCAAGGGAACCAAGATTACCTTCCAGGAGCCAAGGCTAGAATTTATTATACTTTTTAAAAATATTTATACTTTTAAAAATAGTTATACTTTTAAAAAATATTTATTTATTTATTTATTCGAGACAAAGGGAGAGAGAGGGAGAGAGAGAGAGAAAGAGAGACTTCCTGGGTTCCTGGGTTCTCTGGGGACCCAGCAGGGCTTTGCCTGAGCCTCTAGCAAGAGAGACCCCCCAGGGTGCCCCAGCCTGGAGGGGTAGGGGGTGAGACCGTGGTAGCATCTGGAGCAGCCCCCCTGGGCCCTTCCTGCAGGGACTTGGAGCCTTTGCGGCTGTCTGCTTCTTTAACTGCACAAGTTGTGTGGGCACGAAACCTGGGAGGAACTGAGATTGCAGAGAAAGTATGAGGTGGGGAGCAGCCAGGTGGAACCCACCGCAGCGGTGGCCTGGTGTGTTTCTCCCTCTGTGTGTTTCTGGCTGGCACAGCTGAGCCTGGTTTCTACTTTCACCTTTGCTTTCATTTTGTCCCAATGCCTTCCTCCCTGGGGGTCCAAGTCCAGCCCAGAAAGTGGTTCATGAGGCCACTAGTTGAGGACAAAGCTTTGCACACTTAGAAAATACCCAGGCTGGGAAAGTAATGCAGGATGGCCCAAGTGTGTGGGTCCCTGCACCCACGTGGGAGACCCGGAAGAAACTCCTGGTTCCTGGCTTCGGATCAGCCCAGCTCCGGCCGTTTGGGGAGTGAGCAGTGGATGGAAGACCTTTCCCTCTGTCTCTCCCTCTCTCTGTCTGTAACTCTGCCTTTCAAATAAATAAATAAAATCTTAAAAACAAAACCAAACCACACAACCCAAGCCTGGGCTTAGCCCCCATCAATACTGAGCTTAAAGGAAGGGAGATGACTCCAGCTTCCTGCTAATGCACACCCTAGGAGCAGGTGGGTGATGGCTCAAGGACCCATGTGAGGGACCCGGATGAGTCCTGGCTCGGGCTGCAGCTGGGACTCTTGAAGGCATTTGGGGGGTGACCCAGCAAATAGGAGCTCTCTTTCTCTCAAATACTTTTAAAAAAAACCTCACACACGTGACAGAGCCCCACCCCGAGACGTCATGACTTGGGGCCAGGACCTTGGGCACAGCAGCTTGCACACTGGGTCTCACAACTGACCTGGCTGCTCTTATCTCCGTGTTTCCCAGATGCTATGACACGTCACTTGTAAGATGCGCCATCAATGTAATAGCAGCTTCTAGAAGCGTGGCCACATCAAACACACACATCAACTGAAACACGTATCCCAATTTCAGGACCATTACACGTGAAAAAATACAGGGTGTCATAAACCGAGATGGAAAAAGAATGGGGGCAGAATTTATAAAATCCAACCCCAGAAGACACTTTCTCTAATTCAAGGAAGGAGACGCAAAGCCAATGTCTTTTGAAATAACCGTATTAACAGGCGTTCTACCACGTGTTGCTGCTGTGTGCTTGAGAGGCAGAGAGCACGCCTTGACCTGGCATAGACTCACCTAAAAGTGTGGTGTTAGTAATACGAGTATTTTTATTCAGCAAGCAGAGCAGGTTTCAGTTACCTGGTTAGGAGAGATTTGCATCTTCCGACCACACAGATGAAATACGAGAACTAGATGATGTTTCGGTTTTGGAATCGTAATAGCTGATGTTGGTGGAGCGCTTTGCAGGCACAGGTGCTGCTCTGGGTACTTCACCTGCATTGAGTTCTTTAACCGCAGGAAAATCCCATTGGAGGAGGTGCTGGGACTTCTAGCAGGGAAGCAGGGAGGCACAGGGAATACCCAATGCAAGCGTGCTTCTAAAGTTCATGGAAAATGGGGTTAAAAGCTAAGTATTTTGGTGCAAAAACGTTGAAATGCATGCATACGAACGGTCTTCAGAAAGTTCATGGATGGGGCAGGCGTTTTGCTGAGCAGTTAAGATGCCCGCGTCCCACAGCGGAGTATGTGGGTTTGGTTACTGGCTGACTCCTGACTGCAGCTTTCTGCTGGTACGGACCCTGAGAGGCAGTGACGATGGCTCAAGGGATCGGATGCCTGCCACCCACGTGGGAGACCTGACCTAAGTTCCAAGCTTCCAGCTTGGGTCCTTGGCCTAACTCTGGGGAATGAACAAGCAGATGGGGACTCTCTCTATATATCTGTTTCTCTACCTGTGTCTCTGACTCTCAAATAAATAAATAAATCTTTAAAAGTTCATGGAAAATGCATAGTGTAAAAAGCCCATGAACTGGGCCGGGCATTTAGCAGAGCAATTAAGGTGGCACTTGGGAGACCCACATCCCATGTTAGAGATTTTGTGGGTTTGAGTTCCAGCTCCACTCCTGATTTCTGCTTCCTGCTAATGTACGCACTGGGAGGCAGCAGAGGGTGGCTTAACTAATTGGGCCCCGACCACCCACAGGTGAGACCTAAGATGAGTTTCTGGTCCCTGGCTTTGGCCTGGTCCAGCTCTGGTTGTTGCAAGTATTTAGGGAATGAACCAGCAAATGGACCCTCTGTCTCTCTGTCTGTCTCTCTTTGTCTCTCTCTGTGTCTCTGCCTCTCAAATAATAAAAGATTTATTTTATATATGAAAAGGAGCTACACATGGATTTCAAAGGTTTATTTATTTAAAAGGCAGAGTTCCACATAGGGAGAGACATATATATATATATATCTAGAGGGAGAGATTTTCCATCTACTGGTTCATTCCCCACTTGGCTGCAACAGCCAGGCCAGAGTTCTTTCTGGGTCTCCCACATGGGTGGCAGGTATCCCAAGCACTTGGGCCATCCGCTGCTGCTTTCCCAGGTCATTAGCAGAGAGCTGAATGGGCAGTGGAGCAGCCAGGACTCGAACTGGCACCCACATGGGATGCTGGTATTGCAAGATGAGATTAACCCACTGCACCACAGGGCCAGCACCAGATTTCAAAACTTCAGGCATCAAAATAAACTGATCTTTTATTTCCATTTTTTCATCGATTTTTAAAAATCTTTATCTTTTAAGGTGAACAAATTGTGTCATTCATATATACATTTTTAGGAACACGGTGATACTTCCCACCCTCCCTTCTCTCTCCTTTCTTCTTCTTTCAATTCTACAATAATCTACTTTCAGTTTATTTTATACGCATAATGTTAACCCTACACTAAGGATCCAAGAATGTTGCTCTTCAACAGTAGAGACAAGGGCTGTGGACAGTCATCGAATCTGGAAAGGTCAATTTCACTCATAAGCATTACATTTTTTATCAACTCTTTTTAAAAAGATTTATTTATTTATTTGAAAAGCAGAGTTATAGAGAGGCAGAGGCAGAGACAGAGAGATAGGTCTCCCACCCACTGG